>NC_038242.2:9029845-9059954 GCF_000004515.6 Glycine max | reverse complement strand
GACATCAGCTTATTTACTAAGCAATTAGTTTATTGATGAACAAGCTATTTTCGTGGAATAATTTAAAAAATCTTATACATTTTTGTGGAACATTCCAATCCCATTTCATGTTAACACCGTGTGTATATATAATATAACTCATGTGAGTTACGTAATAACAACCATTATATTACGATTAAAAAATAATAGATGATTGAAATTAAAATATTAAAATAAAATCTAATATAACTATTAAATCTCTAAAATATTTATTAAACAAATCACATCATAAAATATCTCAATTATCGTTAATGTATTACCATAATTGTCACTATTTTTGTTGACATAACCATCGTCACCATCGCTATTGTCACCACAATCGCCATCGTCACCACTTATGTCGCCATGATTGTGATCATCTTACCACCACTGCTAAGGTGACGGCAGGAACGACAACGATCATGACAATAGAGGTCGTGACAGTTGACGACGGTGATGGTTGATGATGACGGAACAAATATGGTAATGGCTGCACAATTATCATAGTGGTGATAACGACAATCATGATGATAATAGATTAATTGAGATATTTTAGAGAGTGATAAATGAGATCTATATAGATTTGTTTGATCTTTTAAAGATTTGATGATATATTAAATTTAATTTGAAGTTTTAAATATTTTAATCTCAATCATTTATTATTTATAATCTTAATCCAATGGTTATTATTAGTTATTCTTATGTTCTCACATAAGATAGTGTTATCATAGGAGTCATGCTATATATATATATATTCAGAATTTAGTTTCCAGAACTATAATTTTATGTTTCAAAAACTAAAACCTCAAATAGTAATTAATTAAGTATAAAGTATCAACTACGCTTTGAAATTTAGTTTCCGAAACATAAAATGTGTTGATTCTCATGATACTGGTGGCGAACACAACTTCCTCTGAAGTCTGAAGATGTATTAAGGCTAGAAGGGATGTAAGGGCTAAAGGTGGAGCTTTCTCCTTTCAAATTGAATTCGGAGTCAAATATAGGGTAATTTTATTATCCCTAGCTCCTTTTGTTTTTTCTTAATTCAGCTTCCTACCCCTTTTTTTTCTTTGATTTGACATTGGTTTTGGATGGTGTTATTGCTTTTGCATCTTTCGAACAACAATTTATGTTATACGTAAGTTATTTTTTCTTTTTTAAAATTTGTTTATTTGCTTCTCACTCTCAAAATTTGTTTCGTAGAAGAGTTTTCTCATTTCTGGTCTGTGATATTGAAGTTTAATTGTGATCTGTCCGTTTGTATAGGTGGTATGACGGTGCACCCCATGACCTCACTAATACTTGGGCCTTCAGTTTTGTTTGCAGGAGAAGTATGCCTTCTCATGACCTTTGGGCTTTTCTATCGTGTTTATACGCCTAACTAATAAACAAGTGGGATAATGGGAGGGTTCCTTTGTTTGCCTCCATTGGTGTTTTTTTTTCCATTTTAGGTGGCTCTTCCATCTCCTTAGTGAGAGTTTTAAACTTTTAGTTTGTTTGTTTGTCAATGGGGCCTCCTCCTTTATGCAACACACTTCTCTCTTTCAAAATGAATTTTTAGAGCCTCTTTTGCAACAATATTCAAACTATATTAGTTCTTTTTTAGGCAGAACTGCTCTACTTAATTTGTTGCCTTTAAGCAAGCTTCATTTGCACAACACTGATTTATTCATGTTCATTGTGGGTTGTTTTGTATCGTCTTGATTTGATTTGAGTTGCTTTTGGACAAGTGTTGATCCAGAAAGAATAACAAAGGGAAGAAAAAAAATGAAGAAAAGTCTAGGGCTCTATCATGTTTATTTTGTAATTGTAGGATGATTTTTGTGTTGTAAATAGTCATAGGATTGCTAATATATATGTAGCTATTTAGCTTTAATTTGGGTGTGCGTAGCGTGTCTGAGTTGCTAGTGTTTGTTTGTTGTGCATTATTGGGACATTCTTTATTTAGCATTTTACGCTCGCGTAATGTTGTTGGGTATTTTCAATTAATGGTATTTTGAATAAAAAAAAAAGAAACAAGTGGGATAGATCTGGATGCCTAATATATGTATTGGAAATATATGATTAAATTTGTATTAAAATCTCAAACCTTAAAACGGAATACCTTTTTTTTTTTAAAAAAATGGAATACTCAAAAGTTGAATATGTAAGCTAATTAGTCAGAAGTTTTGTATATATGGTGAATCGAAAGCAAATCAGGTCACTCATCAATAATGACGCAAATCTAAGTGACCACTATTTATATGATAGATTCCATCGATCGTCATGCCACTTATCCCACTAATTGCATGGTTCAACATGTTCATGACATTGACCTCAGAATTTTGGATCAGTGTGAATAATCGTACGGGGATGCTACACCAATTTCTAATTCAACAAAGAGGCCTGCTTAGTTTTGCTGACTTTCTCATTGATATTGTGCCTTCCACATCACTTCTTTCACCATGGTGGTGGACTATAATCAAGCCTTATTATTGATGTGAAAAATATAATTAACCCTTAGTATCATTGGTATCATTCTTAGGAGCTGTGACCGGTAGTTGCCGTTGGTCTTCAGGAGAAGTATCCTTTGTAAGGGACGGTGGCATTGGTCTTCCGTGGCATTCTTTATATTTTCCCCACACAACAAGATAGAGCCCAAGAACCACAACTATCGCTCCAATAATACTGATATCATTCAAATTCAGCAGAAAAATAAGGGAGATGAGGTCAATGTATTCTTAAAAGAGAGAAAAAGAGGGACAATTAAGATGAGAATCGTATTGAATTGATGCGTATTTGCTAGTTAATTTGTAGTACCTTCCAAGGTAGAGTTGTTCAGATAGGACTATGCAGGCCAAGGTGGTAATAATGATCATACGCAGGGGATTAAAAGCAGTTACAATAACTGGGCCCATTGATTTTATGACCATGCCTTGTATGTAATACTGAACTCCAGATGTAACTATTCCCTGTAATAAGTTAAGATAAGGTTAAATAGATAAAAAATAACCATGTACGAATACAATAACATATATATATATATATACACACACACAGAGGTAAATTATGCTAACCCAGTGCGGACGCTGGTTAAAGAACTAAATTAAAAGGAAAAAAAGCACCAACCGCGTAAGCAGGAGCAAAGAGTCGAGTATCCCAACCAAGGGCCCAGGTATGAGGATGGTGGCGTTCAGCGATGGCTGCTACAACAGAGCTTTGAAGTGCACCAACAAAGCAAACCCAAGTGGCCAGCGACATCTCTGTTGGGTATTTTCTCAATGTTATGGTCTACATATAAATCACCAAACCATGCATCATTTCCCTTAGGATATCAATAGATATGTGATCTTATTTGATCTTTAAAATTAAAATAGTAGGAAGTTGGAACTATATATATACTATACGTACATATGTTCCATATATTGCCACCTGCATCAACTTACTTGTAATATGTAAAACGCAGAAAAGCCGGCACAACCAATGAGGAGGAAACATGTCCCCAGGATCCAGTGGTTACCAGTGGGGCTGTTCACATTCTCGGGTTGGCCAGCATGGCTAGTTGAAGATCCCATGACACTAACTATGGGACCTTTGTATAGTGCCATTAGCAAGGTGCCTCCAAAAGTTACTATTGTTCCAATCACTTTAGCTTGACATGCTACTTCCTTCATCTTCATGTGCTCCAATCTGTTCAGTATAATAAATTTTACGTGTATGATTCTCTGTGTTACTTGACAAACAGAAACTAAATTCTTTTTTTGTGCTTTTGTCTTGCTTACATATGCACATGTTTAACTCTGTTTTGTGATTTAGATCCGAAGAAAAGAATCAGTAGATTGTACATATTTTAAAGTCAACTTACTTTAGAAGTCTTTGATAAAAAAATTATTAATTAATATTAAGTATATATGTGCAATAATTTCTATTTCTTATTGATAATAGAGTTGTTATTTTTTAATATGCAAAAATATTTTTGAATCTTTTAGCACTCCACTATAAAATAGAGAATTAATGGGTTTTTTTTTCATTGTTGACTCTTTAATTTGAGTAAAAATATTGACTATTAACTCTTGCCATGAATAATCAATATTAAAATATAAATATCTATTGTTATATTTTATGTAGATAAATTTGTTCTACAAATAGCCAATGAGATGAATTAACGAGTGACAATAATAATAAAGCGAGTATCTATGAGTTTTATGAATAGTTGGGAATCTAATCATGCCCACGTTATTACCTATTCATGTTCCATAAATAAAAGGGTAGAAAATAGATTCATTATTTTATCTTAAATACCATTAAATTATCTAAACTCAATTCGTAACATGTTTTAATCAGGGAAAAAGTTTTATTTTCCCATCCCTAGATAAGGAGACTGGAA
This sequence comes from Glycine max, assembly GCF_000004515.6. Classification (NCBI taxonomy): domain Eukaryota; kingdom Viridiplantae; phylum Streptophyta; class Magnoliopsida; order Fabales; family Fabaceae; genus Glycine; species Glycine max. The sequence continues at coordinate 9,055,570 of NC_038242.2, read as the reverse complement.
TTTACAGTTCGTTTTTTTTTTCAAAGTTTTTCTTTTTCTCTTTTTAAATTAAGAAAAATGATACATAAAGGTTAATAAGAAAGGACATCACTTCGTTCCAAGGTTACGTCATATCAAGTTTCAAAAAATAATTTAACGTTACATGTAACTGATAAATCTGAATTAAGGTTAGCATTGAAAATTAGATTTTAAAAGATTTATTTTTTAAAATAATAAATTAAAATCGATTTAATGTTCTATTTACAAATATTATATAAGTGTCATAATTTAAAAATAATAAAATATAGCTTTTTTTCTTTTCTTTTTTAAATCATATATATTCTAATACGTATATAGTACTAAAAAGTTAGCACCTGTGCGACTTGAACCTAAACTTTTCTAATGTTGAGTTTGGATAGATTCTTTGGAATCATGTAAAGAACATTAGGCGCGACATAAAATTAGATTATCTGTATTTTCTATCTTTCATATTTTGTTTCTTCTCTTCTAAACATCCCATATACTACTATATATAAATGAAGAGTTTTGATTAACGTACAAAACTGGAGTGGACCATCGTTTGTAGAGTCTTTAGTATTTATTGTATAATCTTTTTGTATCGTTTAATTGACGTACGCAACTTACTTTAGAATGACTGCCATAACAAAAGTAACAGAGGGTGCGGAGTTCATCACAGCAGATAGGAACGACGCCGACGTGAATTTCATGCCCAAGAGTGCGAAGCACTGATCCAGTATTATTCTGTATGCAACACCATATAATTAATTTAATTAACCATGTGTATCTAAAGGAGTTACACTAAATACATAATAACAAACTGGAATTTGAATATCGTATTAATATTTTTTTGTCTATCCATATTATATTTAATGTAGTTGTATATTTACAAATAGAATCTAAGATCACAGCTGTAACAATTGTATGTAAATTAATCCACGTGTTCAATGATAATATCATATTAATTTTAACTTCTTATAAGGGTAAGAAAATCATTACTCGAAGAAAGCCAGCGCCATAATCTCAGAAAATATCCGGACAGTCATCTTGGGCCTAACCTTCCTGCAAAAACAATATTTCTTTTAGTAGAGCTGAATATTCTTCATGGGATGTATCTTTATTTCTACTTTAGAACAGAAAACATTACACGCAAAAAAGTATATATTATATTAAATGATGTATGTGCATGGTTGTTGTTAATTAATTACATGAATGAGTATGAGAAGTAAGGTGAAAGAGACCTTTCAAGAACAAATGCGAAGGGAGCAAGAGTTATAGAGGCGATGGCATTACGGTAGACAATGAACACGTAATGACTCATACCCTTCTTTATAGCATCCATGGCAAATATGAACATTCCTGCAGACCCAAATTGAACTGCCAATAACATCAGATAGGGCTTTGCATTTGTGAACCACGTACCCATCTTAATAATCTTATGTGTGTGAGAAGTGAAATATCTTATGCTTGCTTTTGTTTATCTGCAATGTTCAGTGCGAAAGCAGGCATGGCCGTCTTAATATTTATACCCAACCGGTGAATATATTTAATAAAAGACAAATAATCCAAAAAAGTTGCTTAATATTCTCTACATTATACGATCCCAGCAGCAGTAAGATTAAAAAGCGAAAGTAAACCGTGTGCTGACTAATCATCCAAGAGGGATTGTTAGTGTGCGTAAAATTTCCGCAATTAGGTTCGGCTTGGTAGAATCCCACTGATGATCAAAATAATATCTCATTTTCTTTTTAAGCAAATTGTTATTAAGAAACAGAGCATAAAGAATACCCTAACTCATATACAAAATATTTACTAGACTCAATTGGAGATGTGAAATAAACAAAACTACAGGTTCCATGCACTAATTAGAAAAAAGAATAAAGAACATTATTCTTAGAGCCTTAGTGGCCTGCAATAATGTTCGAGATCTACTCATGTTTAGGAGGTTCATGATATTTTTTTATGATGCAGGGCTTTTGACTTTTTCATGAACAAAGGTCAGATAGTCATCTCATATAATGAATTTGACATACCGTATTTTCAATTTAAGCGTATTTTTTACTAATGAATTTGTTAACTTATCCGGAAAAGAAATCAAATATAAAGTACTACTGAAATTAAAAGGAATATTTAAGTACAGTATATCTATTCAGAATTTGCTGAAAAAAAAAGTACAGTATATTATTATGCATAATTTAAGTAAACGATATCATAACATGTCATATATTATTGTGCATTTTGATCTGCACTAACCATGGCTCATATCATAGCATGTCATATATTAAAAGATTCACGTCCCATTACAGAGTGTACCTACTCTAGAACCCTAGGTACCACACTACCACATATCCTCTCTTCCCTCTTTATTTCCACCTGTCCCTTAAGGACTAAACACCAATATTTTATTCACTAGTTTTATTAATTTTTTAGAGAGAAATTTATCCTAACTAAAATAGTTTTAAATTTTATTTTCCTTTTAAATTTCATGAAACCATCACTTTGCTCTCAATTTTACGTAATTTTTTTTATTAAATGGTTATAATTTATTATTTACGATATTATTATATTTAGTATTAATAATTATTTCAATGTCTCATTTATTTAGTAAATGATTTATTTGTTTTAAATGTTAGATATTAATCACCAAGTCATTAGTTCGAGTGATATTGAACTCAGTCAAAAATATGATTACATAAGAATATCACACTAAAAATGATCAGTCAGATTTTTCGATATAGATATAGATTAATCATTATCAAATATGATAGATACTCTATACCAATATTATAGATACCAAAAAAACAAATAAAAATGTTTCATATTAACTATTTCTAACATGGGTTAATAATAATGAGATTTTAAGGCTCAAATCTGAAAATGGACCTCACTCTTTAATCTAATCATTCTTTTAAAAATGTATATATTTTTACCAAGTTAATGTGACCCAAGTTAAAAAGCTCCAAAGTTCTCATAATATATATTGTTATATTTAATCATCATGAATTTTTTTATTTCTCTATAAAAAAATTATAATTATTATTATTGTTATTATTATTATTATTATTATGCTGTTGCAATTAATTAAATTAATAAGTTTGGGCTCTTAAGTCTTAGTGTCCGGCCCAAATAGTATTCCGTTCTCTTAAGATCTCCGTTCTTACACTGATCCGGTACAGCAAGGCCTAAGAAGGGGAGTTTTACATTTTTTCCGCGACCCACATCGCAACTGTCTTCTTCCTTGCTTCCCGGTGATTCCAATTTCATTTTCTTCTCATTCACAAATATTTTTTCAATTAATTAGAAAAAAAACCGACAAAAACTCTCTGTACGTGATCACTCCCCCACCAACCACACACATGTAAAGTAAACATAATTTTTTTTAAGTAGTCATATTATCATAACTGATCACTTTTTAATCTTCACCATTCATATATAAACCTATGATCCAAATTAGCCTTGGCGATTAAATTTAGCATACCAATGTCTTTTTATTTGTCTCAATTAGTATTTTTGTCTTATATATCTACTGCGTATAACCATTATTACCAAAGCTTCATCTGCATATGTAAAAGAGATTTTTAACAAAGATACTTTATTTAGATCTTTGCAGCTATCTATGTGCATAAAATATTTTTTATTGGGATATTCCATGTATATATGTTTCCTCTGAAGAACATTAGAAACAGAAGTAGAAAAAAATATAAAATAGCTATAGTGATTGTCTACATTTAAATTTAAGTGATCTGATCTGACTATAGCCAAACTGAAAAAGAGATCCTTTTGGTTTTAAACGTACTCTTAATAACACTAAAACCTTGAAAAGGAGTTCAAACTTTGCAGAGTAATCATGTACTTATCTATTGTCTCGGAGATCATGCAAATATAGTAGTGGGGAGCATAACAAACCAAAAGAAGGCAAAAGACGCATATAGATTGATTAAACAAGATTTTAGTTCTTGCTTTGTTGACGAAAATAGCTAAGGAGTTGAAATGGTGGACCAAGAAAGAAAATTAAAGATCAAAATAAAATTATAAAATCATAAACCACAAATCAAAGTAATACTTATAGCTTCCTAACTACTACAAAAATAATCTTTAACATTTAATTTAACACACTCTACAAAGTTTTACATATTTCCGTAATGTATATGTAAATGCCAAAGATTAGTAAAATTTCTATCATTAATTTAAATAAACAAATTATTAGTTAGCCGTTAACGTCGAGTTTGTAAAATTTGAACACAGTTCATTTAAATAATCATACAAAATCTTTTTTTATTTTTATGAACGCACACACGATCTCAAACTTCAACTTGTTAATTTAATTAAATAAAAAATCTTGATTGAACATTTAATGTGTTGAATATTGAATCAAGGACCATTGAATTTTGGAGGTATAATGTGAGACTTTTAGAGACTTTGATTCTCTAGATTCTATGATCACTTTGATCACAGTATCAACATGTATGTTGAATTTTTTATTATTTTCAATGAGATGCACCATGTATGAAGTAATGAGTTTATATATATCATCATAGAAATAGATTCCTTAGTTGCTAACCACCTGATTGGGCAACACTCATCTTGGTTTCATCCATTTGTGACAATAATTATATTTTTTAAGTCACTCTTAGTTCTCCAATGAAAAGTTTGTATCATCCACACTTTACATGAAGCGAATGTTTATGTTGATATTCTTGCCAAGAAGAAAAATTTCACCAATATGCCATTGGTCACGTTATAACTTTCTCTTTCCACTTATAATCTGCTTTTTTCTTTTCTTTGTTAATAAAAGAATAATTTACAAATAATTCAACTTATTTACACGCTTACCTATAAGGCTGCAAATCTTACGTAGGATGAAGAGAATACAATCATAGGTGGTGCAATGAATAAAAGAGGGAAAAAAAAGAACAACTTAAATTTGGTGACTTTGTGAAAGAAAAATCACGTAAAATTTCCTCAATTTAGTCCATTAGATAAATTTGATGGCTCGAATTTTGCCACTAATTTTAGAATTATTTTAATTTAATTATTAATGTAGTTTTTATATTTTGGGTTTACTATCATTTTGATTCTTAAACTTTTTAGGGTTTGTGTTTTTAATTTTTAGTCTAAATTTTGATTGATATATCAAAATCTGTGAATTTTTTTATCCGTAACCACTTTTATAAACAACTTTAATTGTCAAGGAACCTATCTTTCGCATAAAGTTAATTACAATGCCATTGGAATAATTTTATCTATTATCTCATTTTCTTGTAGTGATGCATGAGTTCATGAAAGGGGTTTCCCAGTGGGTGACTTATTATTAAAGTTTAAGGTCTAGTTTGAATAATTTTTTAATAAGTATTTATAAGAAAACAAATAAAAAAATGAAATATGTTTTTCTCTTAAACTTGAATTAGTTTATGCATAAGTTAAAAAATATTTTTTTAAAAAAATCAATGAAAGAATTTCTATATATTAGCTTTTAAAAAAATTATTTCATTTGTTTCCTTATAGAAAAAAAAATTATCACAACAAAATCTAATGTGATTGGTCCAATTCTACTAGTGGTGTGACGGCGGGTGCACTCTTCCATGACCTCACTAACCAGTACTTCGGCCTTTAGTTTTGTTCGGAATATTTTGGTACGAAAAGTGTGCGTTCTTATGGCCTTAGGGCTTTTCTACCGTGTTTTTATGCAGAAATAAACAAGTGGCCTGGGATGGGATAGAGGTGGATCGATTCTTAATACATGTGCTGGAAATGTATGATTAGACTTGTATTAGAAATTAGCATCTCAAACAAATGGAATAGATTTTCTCGAATCGAATACTGAAAAGTTAAATACGGAAGCAAATAAATAAGCCAGAAACTCAATATATATTGTATGGTGAATCGAAAGCAAATCAGATCACACACACACACACATATATATAATATGATGCAACTCTAAGTGACCACGACTTATATAATAAGTTCCATCGATCGTCATGCCACCTACAATTGTATGGTATAACAAGTGCATGACATTGACCTTAGAATCTTTATATCTATCAATGTACGGGAATGCCACTCCAATGCCTAACTCAACAAAACTGAAGGCTTACTAAATTTTGCTGATTTTCCCATTTTGTTATATTATGCCTTCCACATAACTCTTCTCATCATGGCGAAAATAACTAAGCCTTATTATTGATGTAAAGAAAAAGTTAAGTCTTATTATCATTCCTAGTAGCTGTGACCGGTAGCTGCCGTTGGTCTTCTGGAGGGTTATCATTTGCAGAGGACGGTGGCATTGATCTTCCGTGGCATTCCTTATATTTTCCCCACACAACAAGATAGAGCCCAAGAACCACAACTGTTGCTCCAATAATACTGATATCATTCAAATTCAGCACAAACATAGGAAAAAATTCGGTCAATATATTCTTAAATGATAAAAAAAAAGAAGGGAAAGTTAAGATGAGAGAGTATATATTGAGTTGTAGCATTCGCTAGTAAATTTGTAGTACCTTCCGAGGTAGAGTTGTTCAGATAGGACTATGCAGGCCAAGGTAGTAATAATGATCATACGCAGGGGATTAAAAGCTGTCACAATAACTGGACCCATGAGTTTTATGACCACGCCTTGTATGTAATATTGAACTCCAGATGAAACTATTCCCTGTAATCAATTAAGACAAGGTAACAAAAAATAAAAAAATCATGGCTGCAATTATTAATTATACAACTTTGATAAGTACGTTATCTTTCATTTTCGGCTCAAATAGTTGTGATAGAATAGATACTTATTACTGTACGTAGTTACTACCGCACTATGTATCCAATTCAAAAGCACTAACCGCGTAAGCAGGAGCAAAGAGTCGTGTATCCCAACCAAGGGCCCAGGCATGAAGATGGTGGCGTTCTACGAAGACTGCTACAATAGAACTTTGAAGTGCACCAACAAAGCAAATCCAAGTGGCCAGGGACATCTCTGCTGGGTATTTTCTCAATGTTATGACCTACAATTATAATAACCAAATAATGCATCATGGCCTATATACATATATGTTACGTATATTTTCCCTAGCAGCAACTTACTTGTAATATGTAAAACGCAGAAAAGCCTGCACAACCAATAAGGAGGAAACATGTCCCTATGATCCAGTGGTTACCGCTGGGGTTGGTGACATTCTCAGGTTGGCCAGCGTGGCTGGCTGAAGACCTCATAACACTAAGTACTGGGCCTTTGTATATTGCCATTAGCAAGGTCCCTCCAAAAGTGATTACCGTGCCAATCACTTTGGCTTGACATGTTACCTCTTTGATCTTCATGTGCTCCAATCTATTCAGTATAATAAATTAGATGTATCGTTTTTTTATCAACAAAAAAAATATTATTTGTTAATTTTTGTTTGTGGAAAAATTTAAATTGATGATCTCTTTCTTTCTTATTTTTATTCAATTACCAAATCAATCTTATAAATATATTGTGTATGAACCTGTTATAATATCAATTATTATATTTATCAACTCTATATTGATTTTTTTTATATCGGACTCTGCCAAATTTATCTCTATATATCCTGGCTAAAACTTATGGTGTTCCCTCGGTCACTATAATTTCAGAGCTTTTATATTTCATAAATATTAATTCAACTTCTATCCCATGCACTAACTACATAGGTTAACAAATAGAAAATTTTAATGTAATAAATAATTTTAATTTGTTATTGATAAAATAGTTCCTTTTTAATAGAAAAATATTTTTGAACCTTTAAGCACTTGGCGAATAAAATAGAAAATTAATATTGTTTTTTCTTCTATTTTTGACTCTTTAATTTGAGTTTAAATATTGATTATTAACTGTTCCGATGAATGATCAATATTTAAAATATAAAATGTATTTAATTGTTGAGTCTTTCTTATGCACACCTTGTGCTCATTTTAAAGACATTTTCTAATTTAGCAATGAAATTCTTTTGCTTATAAAAAATATATTAAATATAAAATATTAGTTGTGACTTTTTTTTAAAAAAAATGTTTCATTTCATAAAGATAAATTGTTTCTACAAATACCCATTGTCAAGTATATATATAAGAAGGAGATAAGGAGTAACAATGACAATGAGACAAGATAGGTATAGATTAATAGTAATCTCTTGTCTTATAGCCGTTTGAGCATTAAGCAGGTATCTATATATATGAGGGAATTTATAAATATTTATGCATATTTGTTAAAATATATTTTTTTAGAAATAAAAAATAAAACAAAAAAGAACTTAAATTCATTAATGCTTGGTAGCATACATATACTAATTAAACACGTACAGTCAAACTCTTGAGTCTTGATATATGTTTAAGAGGCATAATTATTTGGTAACAACATCTGACGTTATGTTTCGAATATATTCTCTACCATATAAGTAAAAAAACTAATGTACTAAAAAAAGATATTCTCAAACATATTACTCTAAAATTAGTACCTATGTGACTTAAACCTAAACTTTTAGACTGTTGTGTTTGAAACAATGGAACAAAATTTTGTGAAAAAATGAAAAGAAAAAAAATATTTTAAAAATATATTGTTTTCTTCTTTTATCTTTCTATTTTTCTTCTTCAACTAAATGTAAAGATACATTATTATCCTCCTAAACATCCATATATAAGTTAAGAGTTTTGACTAACCAATCACGGGTGGACGATTTTGTTAGTCTTTTGTATGTATTATATACTCTATTAATACTTATTATTATTATTTGAATAAATTATATTGGCATTCCTTATATTTTCATCATATTTCTTCTGATTTTTTTTCACTTTTATACTAACCCTCTTTATTATTATTTAAAAAACATTACATTAACACCCTTTATACATTATATTAACTCTTCTTAATTGTTTAAAGAAACATTATACTATATATTCTTGTAAGAGAGATTTCTCCAAACGTTAGAAAAACAAGAGAGTTGTGCGCATTCTCAAGAAATAATAGGAATGTGAGATAATTCACTCTTTTTTTTTTTTTATCTTTCTTTCTATTATATTATATCACATATTGTACTTACACTTTTATATCTTCAATTTATCTTTCTTTCTCTAAATATTGAATAAAGTTTGGTGTACATTTATACCTTGGATTGATGTTTTGTTCGAAAATTAGTACAATTAAATTTGGGTTTTTCTTTTGTCATTTGATTGACTACTTACTTTAGAATGACAGCCAACAAAAAAGTAACAGAGGGTGCGGAGTTCATCACAGCAGATAGGAAAGATGCCGACGTGAATTTCATGCCCAACAGGGCAAAGCATTGATCCAGTATTATTCTGTATGCAACACCATATAATTAATTTAATTAACCATGTGTATCTAAAGGAGTTACACTAAATACATAATAACAAACTGGAATTTGAATTTTCATATATATATGTAAGCATAAGATAATCATTAATTACTCGAAGAAAGCCAGCACCATAATCTCTGAAAATATCCGGACAGTCATCTTGGGCCTAACTTTCCTGCATAAACATCATTTCTTTTAGTTGAGCTGAATATGCTTCATTTTAACTTCATTTCTACTTCAGAACAGAAAGTGTTACACGCAAAATAACACCGAAACTGAATTAAAGACTACATATTAAATCATGTATACGCATGCATGCATGCATGTATGCATGATGTTCAATTAATTGTTCATTATGGGAGGTAAGGGGAAGAGACCTTTCAAGAACAAATGCAAAGGGAGCGAGAGTTACAGAGGCGATGACATTACGGTAGACGGTGAACACGTAATGACTCATACCCTTCTTGATGGCATCCATGGCAAATATGAACATTCCTGCAGACCCAAATTGAACCGCCAATAACAGCAAATACGGCTTTGCATTTCTCAACCACGTACGCATCTTATTCTTATTATTCCTCCCTCTCTCTCTCTGGTGAACACTACGTGTGTGACAAGTGATTGAAATTGCTTTTGATTATCTGCAATGTACTGCAAAACCAATGCTGGCCATCTTAATATTTATACCCAACCGGTGAATATGTTTTTTTTTTAATAATAAATTTATATATATAGTCGAAAAAGTTGCTTAATAATAATATTCTCTACTTTATATGTTCCCGGCAGCGCTTAGATTAAAAAGGGAAATAAACAACAGTGAGCTGAGTACATCCAATTGAGGGGTGATCAGTGAGCGTATAATATCCGCAATAAGGTTCGGCTCTATCCCACTATTCTAAATGACATTTCTGTGTTTTTAATTTCGGTTCTTTAAAAGAATTTAATTTAGGAAAACTATTTATTTTTTAAACTAATTTATAATAGATATTTTTAATGTATAAAAATATTATAATTATAATTATATATATATATATCATATTTTATTTTAAGATAAACAATTTATATTGTGATATAATGTTACTTTTAACCGTTGATAATTTATTTTAAAAATATTGAACTTTAATTTAAAATTGAAGATCGAAAAATAAATTAAAAAGAGAAAAAAGCTGAAAAAACTAAAAACATTATGGTTGAAGAAAATTTCCTAAAAACACTTTAATTAAATATTTAATAATAGCTCCTAAAAATACTCTTGTTAATAAATTAGATAATAATTTTAATAAAAATAATTATATATATATATATATATATATATATATATATATATATATATATATATATATATATATATATATATATATATATATATATATATTGTATTACAATCTTAAAATACTTTAAAAAAAAAAGATAATGTTCCAAAAGTACTATAAGATAGATGCATAACAAATCATACGAGGGGACATGGTGTGTTAAAAGGGTACAAAGCATATTCTCTCTCTCTATATATAAAAACAATGACATTAGCCTCTTTCTCTTTATATATATGCCTCTGAAATGTGTACATCAACGAATGCAGATCCACAGTAGTAAAATAATGTAATATTTAGTAAAGTAACTAAACTATTGGTAAGTTTAACACCTAAAATGTAGACCTAACCGTATCAGATCAATTCTTTATATATACCTATATTTATTCTATTTCATATACTTTATTATAAATAAATAGATCAGTAGGCAGCGATACTGCAAGTAAACTATGATCTTCTGTCTTCATAGAACTTACATGCATAACTATTTATAAAAAGTACTTCCCAAAGAAATTTTGTTTTTTTTCTTAACATTTTAGAATATCATTTTGTATTTAAGAAAATATTTTTCAGAATGTTATGAAAAACATCCAAAAAATTCCAACAGAACACGAGGAGTATTAAAAATCTCATACAAGTGATAAATTGTACAATAGTGAAACAATTGAAATAGAGAAAATATATAATTGATATTGGTCTTTCATTTTAAATGATTCTAAAGGTGTTCCGCAACAACTCGAAGTTTGGACGATGAAAAAACTTTAATGATAATGCAAGAGACTAAGCAAGGGAGGAATAAAGAGAATAAAGAGAGATCAAAGATCAAAAGGGATGAAGAGAGTGTGATGTAAAAGAAAAAAGAATGTGTTATTGCTATTAAAAAAATGAGTGTGTTAGTTGGGTTGAAAAGGGAAAGATTATTAAAGTAATTTAATTTTAGAAAAAGTGGAAGAGTGTGTACTCAGAAAAAAAGGGAGTGGATATTTTGAACTAATAGGCCTCTATGCTTTACAATGGGGCCATATGATAAGTTTCTTCTCACAATTACTATATATATCTTCCCTTGTTTATTGATGCCACCCCCTTCCCCATTTTTTTTTTCAAAACTACCCCTTTTCTGGAAATTAGATTCTGGAAGTACTTACGCAGTGTAATCTCCAGAAGTCAATGTCACACCAAGAAGGCACTCATCGCCCTCGTGGTCGAGATGCTGCACAACGACAAGGTTGCTGTCGTGGGCTCACGGTGGAAACAATAATTGTGGAGTCGCTGTCGTGGTCCATGGCATGACTCTCGTTGCTGCGATTCCTTACAAAGCCACGAACGCGTTGGGGACTCATTTTCCGCAGTCGAAGCAATTGGGCTAAGCACCTGAATGTTTATGGTCTTCGATTTGCGCTCAAGAGTAATCCTAGCCATATATAATAGCACTAGTTCACAATCTTGAACGACGCTTGTTGTACCTCTGCAAGTTCAGCCACAACATTAAAATGAACACGAAGTTACAATAAAGCTCAAATTAACAGCTGTTTCATGAGTTATTTCTGTAGATGTTTCCTACCAATAGTTGTTCTTTAAAACAAAAATTGATATTTTGTATATATTTTTGTTTACCAATTTTTTTACTTATCATGTTGTTTACCAACTAGTTTAAAACATTTGAGCCCTATAATAAACTGATTGTTGGGTCTCGATGCAAGTTGTTTGTGTGTGTGCTATGGTATCATGTGTTCGTGTATCTATTTAAAGCTTTTTCATCAGCTAAAAATTCTGTCAAAAAAACTAGACATAGTCTCATGCACCAAAAAAACTGAGTTATATAATAAAAGATTAGCACTTCTAACTAGAGAAATGAGCTCAACCAATTCATAACAAAAGTCGGTGGCATTGGAAAAGCTTGAAGAGTTTTTTTTATTTTGCAACCTTTCCGTGCTTATGCTAAATTATTTTTACCCAATGTGCCAACCTATCGTATTGTCATTGTCATGTTTGTGCACATAACCCACCAGAAACTGTTAAAGTACACAGCCTTTTAGATACTAAGTGATAAGAACCAAAAGGCAATCTATCAACTTAGATAATCGATTGAAAAAACATTCAGTTCTTCAGTTTCAGTTATAAAATGTATATTTCATTTTACCCATCAAACTTGATGATAATAATTATAATTGAACTAGGAGATTATGCAGTTTTTGCACAAGCCTAAACTTCTTTCCCTAAGAAGTTGACACAAAGGAATTTTACCAAATAGATACTTGGACTAACTTGTGACATTTTACGATGCTTACCTAGTTCCCTTACATGAGTATATTGTTTCAGGAGCCTGACAATGCATTATAATTGACACCAAAACTCATGTTAATTAGCATAACTACTGTACGATATATCCCAAAACTTATGCTTATTACACTCACTGATAGAACTGGGTCAGAGATATCGATAGAATCGCAAAAATCATTACACAACATATCCCTTATACATATAATCAAGCTGCTAATTAAGTTCTATATTTCCTTCACTTTGTTATACATGTCAAGACAATTTAACACTACTGCCTAGAAAGGGATTGCCTGCATCCAACAAGAGCAACGTCTCTGTAGAATTGTTCTCACCCAAACATCAAACTGCCACTGGCTTCGGTTTTGGAGGTGAGGAGGGAAAAGGGAGGTGTAATTAACAATTGCCTGAACATAAGTGGTGGTTTGACCAATGAGTTTTTTTTTTTTTGGTTAGTGGAAAGAATCATATTCACCACCTTTTCTACTCTTTTTTATTCTTTTATCATCTAGTCATCCTTTTAACTTCATCAATGTGATTTCTTAGGTGAGGAGGTTTAAAGAAAGTTAATTTTCATTAAAATAGCAATCAACTTTGATATACAAGTCAGAAACATGAGTTACAAATCTTTCCCTAAATTTTTCAATAACACGAAAAACACAAATTATATAATTAAGTATATCTCAATATATGGCTTAATCTTTGTATGCTACAAATCATAGAAAAAAATGCATGTGGGCAAGCTAACACCGCACACACAAAAACTACAGCCCCTATTAATTAATTTATTTTTCAAAAGTTCTCTATTATTTTTAATATTTTAATTTTATTTACACACAAAATTGAACAACGTTGCTTTGATTTTTCTATTTGTGGGGTGGTGTGGTGTGACAGTGCGCTCCGTGAACCTCACTGGTACTCAGGTCTCTGGTTGTGTTCGAAATCTTGATATAAGAAGTATGTTTCCTTATCAGCTTTGGGCTTTTCTATCGTGTTTATATGCCAAAATAAACAAGTGAGATGGGGGTAGGTGCTTGATATACGTGCTAAAAATATATGTTTAGACTTGTATTAAAATCTCCAACCTTAGCTTAAATGGAATACATTTTTTTTATAGCCCTGAATTGGAATACTTAAAAGTGGAATATGAAAGCAAATTAGCCCAGAACTGTGTAAATAATTACTCTATGATGACTCGGAAGCACATTAGTTCATTCAACTCAAGAACAATGATGCAGCTCTAATTGATCACTAATTAATTATATATATGATGAATTTCACCAATCGTCATGCCACTTATCCCACCCATTTCATGGTATTAGTAATGTGCATGACATTGACCTGAGATCACTTGTACGGAATGCTACACCAATGTCTAATTAAACAAAGCCTAGGCCTATACTTAAATTTTACTGACTCTCTCTTCTTGATATATTGTGCCTTCCACATCAGTTTTTTCAACATGGCGAAGGACTAATTAAGCCTTATTAGTATTAATGTTATCATTCCTTGGAGCTATGACTGGTAGCTGTCGTTGGTCTTCCGGAAAGTTATTTTCTGCAGGGGACGGTGTCATAATACCTCTGCGTTCTTTAGCTTTTCCCCACACAACTAGATAAAGCCCAAGAACCACAACTACTGCTCCAATAATACTGATATCATTCAAATTCAGCAGAAATGAGGTCAGTTAAGAGAAAAAATGTGTACAATTAAGATGAGAATTGAAGCATTTGCTAATTAATTAATTTGTAGTACCTTCCAAGGAAGAGTTGCTCGGATAAGATGATGCAGGCCAAGGCCGTAACAATGATCATACGCAGGGGATTAAAAGCAGTCACAATAACTGGGCCCATAATTTTTGAGACCATGCCTTGTATGTAATACTGAACTCCAGATGTAACTATTCCCTGTAATAAAAATTAAGGTGAGGGCTTAAAAAAATAGGGACCATAGGATGCAATACAATACTACAACTAGGGTGGGGTCGTTATGTTTTTCATTTTTTCAGCCCAAATAGTTGTGTTAGGTACTTATTACTGTACTATCTTATATATCCAATCCAAAAGCATTTACCGCGTAAGCAGGAGCAAAGAGTCGTGTATCCCAACCAAGGGACCAAGCATGAGGGTGGTGGCGTTCTGCGAAGATTGCAACAATAGAGCTTTGAAGTGCTCCTACAAAGCAAACCCAAGTGGCCAGCGACATCTCTGCTGGGTATTTTCTCAATGTTATGGCCTACATAATCACCAAACCACAAATCATTCATTTTCCATATTATACCAATAGATAAATATGTCATTTTATTTTTATGTGTGTAACAATATGTTCAACTATTGGAGAAATAAGGATGGTTTTGGTGGTGAAGGAAAAAGGGAATGGAAAAGAGATCACATATTTGAATCTCTCATTAACAAAAACTAATAATACTAATAATTAACTTTTGTGGATACAAAAAAATAAATATGTTCGTGCAGCAAATTACCTGTAATATGTAAAATGCAGAAAAGCCAGCACAACCAATGAGGAGGAACAATGTCCCTATGACCCAATGGTTACCAGTTTGAGTGACCACATTCTCAGGTTGGCTAGCATGGCTAGTTGATGATCGCATAAAACTAAGCACGGGGCCTTTGTACAGTGCCATTAGCAAGGTGCCTCCAAATGTTACTACTGTGCCAATCACTTTGGCTTGACATGCCACCTCCTTAATCTTCATGTGCTCCATTCTGTGATCAATATAATTAATAAATTAAATGTATGAATATATGTACGATTTATGATTCTCTGTGTCCAACCCAAAAAAAAAAAAGAAGATTTGTGTTTTTGTCTCCTTACGAAGGTGTACGTGTGCGCACTCTAGTGATTTTGTTTTGAAATTAAATGGTAGATTAAATCAACAAGAAAAGGTACATTAGTCACTATAATTTCGTACCTTTTCTATATATTTCTTTATATACTCATTTATATTTTTTATCCTTTGCATTAAGTATATAATTAAGTTATTGTGTCTAAAACATCAAAAAATTAATTATAAATGATTTTTGTTACTAATGTACTGAATTCTATTTTTAACATTTTTAATTATAAATAATTTAATTATCCTTTGAATTCTATTTTTTAAATCTATGCACCTGGTATATATAAATAGAAAAATCAATATTAATTAAACAGTAGTGTGAAAAGATTTTTTGTTTTAAATTTTAAACTAAACTACGTTAGGGTCGTTTATTTAATATTTCAAAGTGATTTTCTTTCATATTATTTTCATTTTGCACTCTTTTCACACACATCTATATGCACAATATGGAGATATACTATATTTTATGAAAGGGTGAGATGGATAATGTTAAACATCAAACTTTATTATATATATTTAGCATTAAAATATATAATTTATATAATTTTTTAAATAGTCATGTGCTTTTTTTTTAAACAGTCATTATAGTGTATATCAGTATATGCACACACAAAAGAACAGTCTTTGTTCGGTGAAGCTTTGATAAAAAAAGTTAATATATAAGATTATCACTTAGTTCATTAGTTCATTATAATAGTATTTTGTGAGCTTTAGACATGAAAGTGGTAACTTGAAGCATTCGGAGTTTAGTGTTGGAGAATTTGGAGGGAAATAAAAAAATATAACATTATACTTTAATCCAAAATTTTAAGATTTAAATTTATAGATTTTTTTCTCATTTATATGATGCTCAATTTTTTAACTTTTACTCAATAAAAAATTTTATCTCACATTTATACTCCAATATTTAAAAATTAGACTTTACAATTGGTTTCATTTCATATTTTTCTTTTTCTTATAAAAAAAAGGTACATAAAAAACAATGAAAAAGGACATCACTCCATTACAAGGTTACGTCATATCAAGCTTCAAAGATGATTTAAAGTGGTACTTATAAATCCGAAGGGTATCTATGAAAATTATACTATGGAAAAAAATGAATACTCATATTATTTCTAATAAATATATTTTAATTAGCTTTTTTAAACAAAATAAATATATACAATAAATTCAATATCATAATTCTTTGCTTACTTTTATAAATCTTTTTTTAATTCTCTTAATTTAAAAATAATAAAATTTGTTCTTTTTTATTCTTTTCCTTCAAAACTATATTTCCAAACATACTACAAGGAAATTATCACGGGTGGGACTTTACCTAAACCTTTCTAAAGAAGCGTTTTGATCCATTACTAACCAATCCCCTGACTGACCATTATATAGAGCCTTTTTATTTATTTATTAGATAACCATGTAGGTAAATACTATTGTTTGATTAATAATGCCGCATTAGACACCTGTATTTTATATCTTGAGTTAGATGAGAGAGAAATGTATGATAAGAAAAGAGATAAGGAAATATTATGAATGTTAATGAAATATTTAATTTGTGTTGGAGAGATAGAAAAAAAAATTTATTGTGAACTGTATTTTTAAGGTATATATGGATAGAAAGAAGAGAGAGATAAAAAAAAAAAAAAAAAGAGAGAGTAGAGAAACTGATAGTTATGAGAAATAATGTAATGAGAAATAAAAGGTGGAAGTCATATAAAAGAGAAATATTACTCTTATTAGATTTATTATTACTTACCTTAAAATGACAGCCATCACAAAAGTAACAGAGGGTGCGGAGTTCATAACAGCAGATAGGAAAGATGCCGACGTGAATTTCATGCCCAAGAGGGCGAAGCACTGGTCCAGTATTATTCTGCAAGTAGTAACACCATATAAATATAATTTAATTAACTATGTGCAATAAATACATAATAATTAACAATCTGGAAGTATAATTTTTTATATATATGTAAGTGTAGGATAATGATTACTCGAAAAAAGCCAGTGCCATAATCTCTGAAAATACCCGGAAAGTCATCTTGGGCCTAATTTTCCTGCAAAATTAAACAATAGTATTTCTTTTAATTTAATTTAATAGAGGTGAATATATATATATATACATATATATACACTTTGATGTATATGCATGCATGGATGAGAAGTAAGGGGAAGAGACCTTTCTAAAACGAATGCGAAGGGAGCAAGAGATACAGAGGCGATGGCATTACGATAGACGATGAACACGTAATGGCTCATACCCTTCTTTATAGCATCCATCGCAAATATGAACATGCCTGCTGAGCCAAATTGAACCGCCACTAACAGCAGATACGGCCTTGCATTTGTGAACCACGTACCCATCTTGATTAATGTCTCTCTCTCTCTCTGGTGAACTTAATATGTGTATCTTAGAAGTGAATTTGCTTCTGCTAGATTTTGTTTATCTGCAACTCCCTGCGAAACCAATGCTGGCCATCTTAATATTTATACCCAACCCGTGAGTATATTTAATAATATTTATAATCCAAAAAGCTGCTTTACAATGCTACTTAATTTACACGTTCCCGGCAGCGGTAAGATTAGAAGGTGAGAAAAGAAATTAGCACGGTTTAATTGCTGACTAATCATTCAAGAAGCGCGATTAATGC
Source organism: Glycine max (assembly GCF_000004515.6). Taxonomy (NCBI): domain Eukaryota; kingdom Viridiplantae; phylum Streptophyta; class Magnoliopsida; order Fabales; family Fabaceae; genus Glycine; species Glycine max. The sequence continues at coordinate 9,037,173 of NC_038242.2, read as the reverse complement.
GTGTATATTACGTGAATTAATTTATACTATCTAATATTTTGATCACTTATCTAATATGATTTTTTTATTTAAATTAATCATCTTAATTTTAAAATGGTGAATGAATGATCATGTTTTAATGTTCGGTTTTCTGTATCCATTTTTTAGTGACAAAAATAATGGTTTACTTTTATATCTTTACACTGCATACTTTTCATGTGAAAGCGAATTTGCTTCAGTAATGTCATTCTTGTATGATTTTTTTTTTTTGTAATAATTTATATATATATTTTTTCATCTCTTTTAGTTTATCCAATCATCCATCTTATTTCATACTTTCATTTTTTTCTTCTTCCCATCGAGATAAATTATTCTCAAACTTTGCTGTACACATATATGGTTTTACTCAAAAAGTAATTCATAGAAAATTTTATTTCATATCATTAACTTTAAACAAGTTAAATAGTATTTTTTTTAAAAAAGTTTATCTAAACATTAAGTTTTTTCAGAATTGGTACTGTAACCATAAAATAACAAAACTCGTTTTACATTATTTCATTTTTACAATAAATGGAGACACAAAAATAAATAAATAAATAAATAAAATTATGATTTCTTATCAATCTAATCAAATATTTCACTACTCATAAATGATCTCAATGACTTTGGCTATGCTTAGATAACGTTAGAAAAATACTTCTATAAAATCCAATGAATAATTTCAAATTCCAATACATAAAATAAAGAAAAAAATTGTTATTTTTAAAGTAAAAATACCTTTATGCTCTTTTCATTGAAATCCAAACATGTACTTAATAAATGTTTGGATATAATTTAGAGTAGCTCAAAAACATTTTTACTTCTAAAGTAACAATTCTTTCTTATTCATTAATTCGTCAAAAAAAAAATCTTAAATCATTTTTTGTCTAATTGGAATTATCAAAAGCACGTTATCAACTTTCATTCAAACCTATCTTTAAATGAACTTAACTGAATTAGATTTCTTGTAATGAAAACAAAAACAAGAACTGAATTAGAATTTTAGTTATGAAACCAATATAATATCTACACTATAATATAGTACTTTCCCTCCTACTATTATTTTGATTAGTGAGTGGACGGAAAAATTATGCAAAAATCAAAATACGTAAACACATGGTTCATGGAAGTTTGTTTTGAACTATTTTCATCATTAAGATTTAAGATCACCCGTGTCATATTCATTCTATGAAAGAAAAAGTGACGTTTGATTGTAGCATACTGTTAAGTACACACTTGACCCAAGTACAACCAAAAAAAAAATGTTAAGTACAGAATATCGTGTGATAAAGTTAGGGTCAATTTTGATATAAGGTATAAGTATTTTTAATAGCTTCTCTATTAGGAATATAGACTTTATTTCAGTAAAAAAAAACTCTCAAAAACTGTTTAAAAAAAACTTTTAATCTTGTATTCAAACAGATTTTTAATCGCGCGGTAGTGCGAATCTTTCTTCCTGCAGCTGCGTCTGAATTATGAGGAAGGAGAATTCAAGATTTTGAATGATATGGAATGGCCTACTTAAATTCACGGGGCTTCAAGACCAAACCTGCAAACCTGTACAAATTTAGCTTAGAAATGGACGTGAAGATTATTTACAATTAATTAATTGGAAAGCTAATGTTTGGTATAAAAGTTAGAGCTATATTGAGGAGCTAATAGTGCAATGCAATTGCAACATTAAGAAGCGACCAAATGCAATTCGTAAGCAGTATCACAGCGGAGAGTGCACAAACATAGTTTGTGGAAAAATTGACAGTTGCCACTTGATCACTAAGTGGAAAACTTGGTGGCCACTTCGTAGAATTGGGTTGCGCACCATGTCACCATGCATACACATACGTACGGTGAGCCACCGTAGAACCCAAGTTTGAATAAGCACCAAACATTAAAAACCTAATGATTCTAAACCATTCCAGCAGTTTAAATAAAATAAAAGAGAAGACTCTTTTGGCTGATGTAATGTATGTAATGGGACTACTCCGTATTATGTTATTTATATAATATTTTTTTATTGCATCATCATTTAATATGTTATATTTTTAATATGTCTCCTTTTATTTAATTTGTACAAAAGATTATGAGTTTCTTGTCTTCTTTTTGTTTCTTTAGAAGATAAAATATTCCTCTTTTTGTATTATTCTTTCAACTACTATATGATATGCATGACGGGTGATTCAAGTAATAATTCTTTCTTGAACATGGTAAAAGACGTAAGGAGGACATTGTCCAAGCCATAAACCATACGACTCTTTTAACATTGTGCCGTAGTATATCTGTATCCGCAATGTTATATATGGCCTATTCCAAATACAACTTCTAATTAATTAATTTTGTTTATTCTGTGAATTATTTATATAGGTTGACAATTCTTTCACATTCAAGTTGAGATATTATATATATCTCATTGTACTCTGAGTGGGACAAGAAGAGAGAATGAGTGAAGTTGATAATGCACTTTGACATAATCCTGAAAAACTTACTGCATACTGTCACTTTCCTTTCACCCCTGGTAACTCATTCTACATTACCGCGCTTTAATAACATAGTGTTAATGACCTATTCAAATGCACTATTCGTTTTTATATGTAGACATGCACCAATATAAAAAAAATTAAATCAAGCAACTAATTAACTCGCGCAATACCAATGGGTTCATCCATTAATATATAGTTACCACTTTTTAGGTCTTGTTAAGTTTGATGAAATATTTTTCTTTTTTTTTTCATCAGCTTTTATTTCTTTGGAGCGCTTTCCTCTTGGCTTAATTCAATTTGATGGCTCTTTTCACCTATTTCATCACTTTCACCGCATAAACACGACCTCTTGATTTCATTTTCACTGCTGATAAGGCTCTTACATAATTGGAAACAATGCCAAGACCAGCCGCCATAGAATAATCCGCGTAGGACGGATTAATTTTGAAGCAAGATAGTGTCCATTCTGCAAAAAAAAATAAATTATTAGATAATACAAGATCTGTAGTATCTATGATTTTAACTAATTTTTAAGTAACATATATTAATATTTTAAAATTTATAAAAAAAATAATATCACTCAAGTACATATCATGCAGGGACCTAATAGTGATCATGATTGTTCTAAATTATCAAATAATTTCTTACATTCCACACATCCGTAAAAAGAAATACGAGTACTATATATTAAAATCTATACAGTAATGTGTACGTGTAAAGCATTACAGATGCTGCAGTAACCTTTTCGTTCTCACACAAGAGTATGTTTGGAAAGAGGGATTAAAATATTTATATCATTGAATAGAATTTCTCTTGATTACTGTTTAATTAAGTAGATACATTAATTGGAAAAAGTGGTTATTGCCTAAGCGCACTTACTTGTTTCTGCGCAGGGTAGTTGAAGTGCGTGATGTTTTGTGAGTTTTTATTTTTATTAGTATTATTTGAATAAGGGCCTAACGGACTCGTTTTTGTGTTTAATTAATTTATGGAAAAATATAAATGAAAACCCAAATGTTATTAAATACCTAATAAGAGAGAAAAAAATATAATTATTATAAAATTTATAATGTGATAAAAAAATAAAAAAATAAAAAATATTAATGAAATATTTAAATTAAATATGTTCATATATTAATATTCTTAATTTATATGCCCCCGTCCTCCGGGAAGCTGCTCTCTTGTCATATCATAATCAATCTATCATCTTTTCTTGTGACTAATTTCTAATAATCTTCTAAATACTGATATAAAAACTGTCGGAAAGTCCCATGTATTTCTCAAACTTTTTGTTTCTCGTTCAAAAATTTAATGGCATTTATGTAATTTTATTGCAAAACAATGACAATTCATGTGGATGAATATTTAGTGACAATTATAAATATTTATTAAAAATTCACTTTCTCTTACATTCCATTTTTAATCTCTTTTAAAATAATCAACATTTGATCTTCATTTTAAAAAGTGAGTCACATTAAATTTTATTATTAATAATTTGTCAATGCAACTTGATATCATGTCAACATTGTATAAGTGATGTTCCATTTTTTAAGAATGTGTCACGTTAAATTCATACTCATTTGTTGTCTTGTGGCAAATGGTTTTTTATTACCCCTATAATTTTTTAATGTCTAATTTTAGTTCTATAAAATTTAAAATTTAATTGCAGTCCTTCTAAAATTTAAGTTTGATTTTAATCCTTGATTTGTTATCTAATTTTAGTCATTATTTTAAATCTCTAATAAATTTTTAATCCATTTTCATATTCATCCTACCAAATATTATTCAAATCATAGTTTTTAAATCAATTGGGAACTAATGACCAAACCGATTCAATCAACCCTCAAAACTAGTCATATACAAGATTCTGCTAGTGTTATTGAGAAACGCTACCAACACATAATGGATTTGAACAAGTTTAAATATATTTTTAGTTATTGCAATTTAGTGTTTTTAGTTTTTTCATGATTGTAATTTTTTTTGTTTTAAATCCTTGAAAATTATGTTTATTTTTTTTCTTTTTAATGTTTTAGATAACATTATTTACTATTCAAAGCATTATCTAAATGAAAAAAACAAAACAAACCAAATTTCCAAATTTGTAAGGACTAGAAACAAAAAAAAATAATCTTACAAGAACAAGAAAATAAAAAGCACTAAATAGTAAATTGTAAGAACTAGAAAGATATTTAAACCAAAATTATATCTAACCTATTTTGAGGACTTTAGATCATGTTTGGCTTTTCATAACTCAACTCAACCCAATATCTTATATTATTTTAAAATATTTAAAAAAATTATGAATTAATTATAATATTTTTATTTAATAATAATATTTTGTATAAAATAATATTATATTTATAATGATATTATTTATATCGAAATATAAATTCTAAAATATACCTTAATTTAAGATTTATACTTATTTATTCTACAATTTAACTATATAATTTAATATTGATATATTACATTAATAAGTTTTGTTTATTCAATCTTGTCTTATATATTATTTGGTCTTGATCGAGTTCAATTTGAGTTCACATAAGTGACTTTTAACAAAGTTTGGGTCAAGTAAAAAAAATGATAAGCCTATCCTAACTTGTCTCACACTCACACCCCTATTAATAATATTATGGAGTTATGAATATTTGTTATTTTTTGTTTAACCATATTATAATTAGACCATTGAATCTTGAACTATTGTTTTCATTGATTCAATGACGAATTCAGTTTTAAAAGGCTTCGTTTAAACTATTATTAAGGGTTAGAAATGAGGATGAAAGTGAAATCATTATATAACTTTCACCTTTGTTTCGAATAGCTAATAATAGTGTGTTGCTAGCATTTATTATTAAGAAATATCATAATATTGAAATTATAACAACACCCAAGCAGCCATTTGTATACGTTGTTTCTAAGGTTTGATCAAACCAGTAAGCAGGAACGAAACTAGAGGAGGGCGGGTAGGGGCCTGAGTGCCCCCCTCCCTTTAAACTTTTAATTTATGTATATACATATATGTGTGTTTTTAAGTAAATTAATATAAAATTAGTTTTTAATGTTATTAACGGTTAAGGTTAATTAGTGAAAAATTATGTGAAATTAGTTATATTTGTTATTTTTATTGCAATGGTTAATGTGATCAGTAGTAAGGGACAAAGAATAAGTATTTTTTTATCCCCATAAAAAAAAGTGTTGCCCCCATTAAAAAATTATTTTAGAAAGATAAATGTAAAAAGTTGAAAAACATAAAATAAATGAATACTAATTTTATTCACTTTATCATTTTAGTTTATATTATTTTCATTTTTTCTAATATTCTTTTTGATAGAGTTTATATTATCTTTCGTATGAGAAAATATTATATTATATTTTACTTCCACTAAAAAAAATTAAAAATGATGGATCTGTCAGTGTTGTTAGTGTAAAACTAATTGTGTGTTTGTTGTTATTATGATAACAATTAAGTTTATAATATTATCCTTTAATATAAAAATTAGTTTTAATTTTATGTGTAAAAATAATAAAAATAAAATAAAATTATTATTTTTTATTAAAAGTAAGACATTTAAATAAATATAAATTAAGGAAAAAAATATTTTTAACCCTTTTATAAGGTTTCTAGGTTCGTCCTGCCGATAAGATACTTGGTTTCTAGTTAAAGTTAGAACTATGGTTTGAACAATATTATATGTTTATGTTGGTAAGATGAACATGAAAGTGGGTGAAGAAGATATTAAAATTCTATAAAATGACTAAAATTAGATAAACAAATTAATTAAGGATCAAAATCAAATTTTAAATTTTATAAAGAATAATATAAAAGTTAAAAAAATTTGTCATATGACAATAATATAAATGTCACGTCATAACCATGCAGATATCACATTAGCCAAAATATTCATGTGTACGTACAATATTGTTGTGACATAACCGTTAGTTACATTCACAATGTTAGTTATTGACATTTAATGTGATACATTCTTTAAACAAAAGATCAAAAGTTGACAATTTTTAAAAAATTGAGTCTAAAAATGAACTTTAAGATATACTAAAATTATTTATATATATAACAAGTAAATTCAAATAATATTTGTTCAACCTGGCAGTTTAACTAGTTGAGTCTAAATCGAGAGTTGGATGGTTTTTTGTTCGGCCCGAATTTAACAATCACTAGTTTATTGCCAAGAGACTTCGAGGGTATAATTCTATCCAATGTGTGTTATAAAGTGCACCTTGCCACCACAGTTTCATTAGTTAAAAACAGAGAATGCAGAACAAGAACTAATAGTATGCTAGTGCTAGCCAGTAGCTGTCCCAGAAAAGTATAAACCTTTTATATGCACATGCATTGCATGTGAACAACCGTTAAAAGAAAGAAAAAAGGAAAATAAAAACAGAACACTGGAGAGCGAAGAAAATTACAGTTTTATTTTTATAATTAGCCTTCTCTTGACTTCTTCTTGCCTTGCACGTAATACAGCATCTCCACTTGTTAATTTGCTAGCTGGCTGGCTAGTTGCTTCCCATTCAGCATGCAACATCAACAGCAACCACAGGTCAGCAGTCAAAAGCTTAAAACATGCAACTAAGGCAACTAGGTCGCGCGTCTCATCCATATATTATTGCTCTTTTTAGACTTAATGAAGAAACAAGAAGAGGGAAAGGTAATTTTGGACTGTACATAGTTGCTACTATTCATCACTATAAATTAATAAGTCACCATCATTTTGTTAATGCTTTCTTATTCACTAGACATTAGTTCACGCCAAATGGAAATTGGTAATTGACTAACTATATGCTCGTCTTTCTTTTCAAGCTTCTGTCTTAATT